>NC_057801.1:298111835-298121762 GCF_018294505.1 Triticum aestivum
GCGTGGCGCGCGCTGCGGTCGCCGTCGGGCACCTGCCTGCCTGCCTGGCCGGCAAGCAGCTCGCTGGAGCGGCGCTGGGCTGGGCCGGCAGGTGGGCGGGAGCAGGCGCCAGGTAAGTTTTTTCCATTTCTTTCTGTTTTCTGTTTTTTTAATACTTCTGCAACTTTGTTGAATTAAATAAAATACTTAGGCTACTCCTAAAATCACCAAACTACTCCTGGTCCATAGTTGGATTATTTCCAACATGAAACATTTTAGTTTGGAGATATTTGAGCATTTAAATATTTTATATAATTTTAAATGCCCAAATTCAAATATTTATGATTTAATTCAAAAACCCTAAGCTGGCCTAGGAAAATGTGCACCACTTTTGGCAGAGGTTCTGAACCAAGACAAAAATGATGGGCATTTTAGAAGGGCATTTCAGGTTCATTGAAAAAGTTTTTAGTAAACCCTAATTGGTTTATCCCCATTTCAGGTTTCTGATGAAAGAGTAAACATGATGCAACACTCTAATGCATGGCTAACTAGGATGTGACAACTCACCCCCACTCAAAAGAATCTCGTCCCGAGATTTGGGTTCCTCCGGAAAGAAGGCGGGATACTCAAGTCGAAGACGGTCCTCCCTTTCCCAAGTTGCTTCATCCTCAGAATGGTGCGGCCATTGTACTTTGAGAAACTTGATATTATGACGTTGAGTGGTACGTTCGGCCTGATCGAGGATACGAATGGGGTACTCTCGATATGTAAGATTATCTTGGAGATCAAGCGTTTCGTGGTCCACTCCACGGATAGGATCCGAGAAGCCACGCCTGAGTTGAGAAACGTGGAAGACATCGTGGACTCTGGAGAGGTGCGGAGGTAGTTCCAACTGGTAGGCAACTTCTCCTCGTTTGGCGAGAATGCGAAAAGGTCCAATGTAACGAGGAGCCAATTTGCCTTTGATACCGAAATGATGGGTTCCCTTCAGAGGGGTAACCCGAAGATAAGCCTTCTCGTCAACCTCGAAAGTCATAGCCTTATGTTTTCGGTCATATTGACTCTTTTGACGAGATTGGGCTGTTTTCAACTTTTCACGAACGATGCGAACTTGTTCTTCTGCTTCCTAAATCATATCCGGGCCAAAGAATTGTCTTTCCCCGGTCTCTGACCAGTTCAGGGGTGTTCGACACCGTCGTCCATAGAGAACTTCAAAAGGGGCTTAACCCAAGCTAGATTGATAGCTGTTGTTGTAAGCGAATTCGGCAAATGGAAGGCACTTCTCCCAATCCATTCCGAATGAGATAACAGAGGCTCGAAGCATGTCTTCTAGAATCTGGTTGACGCGTTCCACTTGACCACTCGACTGAGGGTGGAAAGCGGTGCTAAAGGATAGACGGGTTCCCATAGCATTTTGGAAACTTTCCCAAAATCGAGAGGTGAAAATACTTCCTCGATCCGAGTTAATTTCCAAAGGTACACCATGGAGAGACACTATTCGGGAGATGTATAAGTCTTCCAGCTGACTAGCGGTTATACTCTCACGAACAGGTAGGAAATGGGCTACTTTGGAAAGACGATCGACAACGACAAAAATAGCATTATTCCCTCTCTTGGTCCTGGGAAAACCGGTAATGAAATCCATACCAATTTTATCCCATTTCCATTCAGGAATAGCTAAGGGTTGAAGGGTGCCAGCAGGCCGTTGATGCTCTGCTTTTACACGACAATAGACGTCGCAATTAGCAATATACTGAGCAATTTCTCTCTTCATCCTAGTCCACCAGAACCTCTGGCGTAGGTCCTGATACATCTTAGTACTACCGGGATGAATGGTGAGAGGAGATTCATGAGCCTCCTTAAGGATCAATCGCCTCAGGTTTCGCACTTTGGGAACCACTAGTCGATTCCCGAAGTATACGACCCCTTGATCATAAATGGAGAAACAATTCGCAATTCCTTTCTTGATGTTTCTCTTGATGCGGGAGATTCCCGGATCTACCTTCTGTGCCTTGACGATCTGGTCCGTAAGGGTAGGTCTCGCCACCAAGGTGGAAAGAAAACCTTCAGGAACAATGTGAAGGTTAAGCTTCCGAAATTCCTCATGGAGAAGCGGTTGACTTTGTTGTAACATTAGGTTGTTACAATAAGATTTACGACTTAGCGCATCAGCCATGACGTTGGCTTTCCCTGGGGTGTAAGTTATTCCTAAGTCGAAATCTGTGATCAACTCAACCCAACGTCTTTGCCTGAGATTCAAATCCGGTTGGGTGAAAATGTACTTCAGACTTTGGTGATCAGTGAATATTTCGCAACGGTTACCGAGGAGGTAATGTCGCCAGGTCTTAAGTGCATAGACTACGGCTGCAAGCTCTAGATCATGAGTAGGATAATTCTCCTCATGTGGGTGCAATTGCCATGAAGCGTAAGCAATTACGTGTCGATCTTGCATGAGAATGCAACCTAGTCCTTGTCGCGAGGCGTCGCAGTAGATAACAAAGTCCTTGGAGAAGTCTGGCGGTACCAGTACGGGAGCAGAAGTCAGGCGTCTTTTCAGTTCCTGAAAGCTGTGCTCACATTGTGAAGTCCATTCGAACTTCTTATCTTTCTTGAGGAGTTCGGTTAGAGGTTTAGCAACTTTGGAGAAGTTTTCGACAAAGCGACGGCAATAGCTCGCTAAGCCCAGAAAACTCCGAACTTGCTTGACTGATTCAGGTGGAGTCCAATTAAGGACGACTTGAACTCGCTCAGGGTTAACAGCAATACCTTTACCAGATATTACATGACCCAGATAGGTCACTTCTGACAACCAAAATTCACATTTGGAAAACTTGGCATAAAGGCGGTGCTCTCGAAGTTTCTTCAACACTAGCCTTAGATGTTCGGCATGTTCTTCCTCGTTCTTGGAGTAGATGAGTATATCATCGAGATAAACTACGACGAATTTATCCAAATACTCCATGAAGATTGAGTTCATTAACCGAGAAAAGGTGGCTGGAGCGTTGGTTAAACCGAAGGACATGACGGTGTACTCGTATTGGCCATAACGAGTAACAAAGGCCGTTTTAGGAATGTCCCCGTTTCTGATTTTGATTTGATGGTAGCCCAACCTCAAATCCATTTTGGAGAAGACTGAGGATCCAGCGAGCTGATCATACAGGTCGTTGATCCTAGGGAGCGGATATTTGTTCTTGATTGTGACCAAATTGACCGGTCGGTAATCTACAACCATCCAGTCCGTACCATCCTTCTTCTTGACGAAGAGGACGGGGCAAGCCCACGGAGATGAACTAGGTCGGATGAAACCCTTTTTCAAGGACTCATCGAGTTGTTTCTTAAGCTCGGCTAGTTCTAGTGGTGCCATCTTATAGGGTCTTCTAGCAATCGGAACGGTTCCTGGAATGAGGTCTATTACGAACTCAACATCCCTGTCAGGTGGAACACCTGGCAATTCCTCTGGGAAGACATCCGGAAAGTCACGGACTACCGGAACGTCCTCAAGGTCTGGCAAAGGGCTGGCGTTAAGAGAATAAAATTGTCGCTTGGCTAATTGGGTCAAGACATTGACTATCTTCCCTGAAGGATGAGTGAGTTGAACAGTCCTAGAGTAGCAATCAATTTTGGCATGATGAGCTGACATCCAGTCCATACCCAAAATGATATTAATATCTGAAAATTTGAGAGCTATCAAAGATGCAAGGAAAACAAGTCTGTCGACTTGGATTTCATTTCCATAACTTACCCTGGAGGTCTGCCATCTAGAACCAGGAGTAGAAATTTCCATAGTGGATGGCATGTCACAGAATGCGGTGTTATGCAGACGAGCATAGTTCTCGGATATAAATGAATGAGAGGCTCCTGTATCGAAAAGAACAGATGCCGGGTGGCAATTAACAAGGAGCGTACCGAGAACGACGTTGGGATCCTCTTGAGCTTCTTCGGCAGAGATACAGTTGACATGGCCACGTGTAGCGGTGGCCGGCTTGGCGTAGAACACTTTCCCTGTCGGCTTGCCACGGCCAACAGCTTTAGCAGATTGGTTGGGGTTGGTCTGGGGACACTCACGCATATAGTGGCCAGATTCCCCACACTTGAAACAAGTCACGGAACTGGTACGTGGAGGAGCATTTTTGGTTAGACCCGCATAGGGCTTGGCTGGTGCAGACTATTGAACGGGGCGAGGCGCCTGGAAAGATGGCCTCGGTGTGAACCTGGGTGGCAGGGCGGTGTTGGGCACCCACACGCGGCGCTTCTGAGGACCCGCACCGGATGAGGAACCCATGTCACGGCCATGCTTGCGTGTTGCGTCATAATCAATCTGACCAGTCTCAGCACTGATGGCCTTGTTAACAAGTTTCTGAAAAGATGTGCACTCATGCGGACGGAGGTCGCGGCGAAGCTCAGGGCTAAGCCCCTTACGGAACCTTGCTTGCTTCTTGGCATCAGTAGAAACTTCCTCAGTTGCATATCGTGCGAGGTTACCGAACTCCCTGCTATAAGCATCCACAAAGAGTCGGCCCTGAGTGAAACTGCAAAATTCCTCACGTTTACGGTCCATGAGACCCTCCGGAATGTGATGTTCACGGAAAGCCTCGCTGAATTCAGCCCAAGTAGTGACATGGCCCGCTGGGCGCATGGCTCCATAATTCTCCCACCATAGACTGGCGGGACCTTCAAGATGATATGCAGCAAAGGTGACCTTGTCAGCCTCCGCTACCAGCGCGGAATGCAGTTTGTGAGAAATACTGCGAAGCCAATCATCAGCGTCGAGAGGCTCGACGGAGTGGTGGAACATGGGTGGATGTAACTTGATAAAATCACTGAGTGACACCACGTTAGTCCTCTGATGGTGTGCCGTGTTCTGTTCAATACGCTCCAACAAACGGTTGGTCTCCCGCTTGTTTCTTTCGGCTTCCATCATAACCTCGGCTAGGGAAGGAGGATGAGGCAGATTTGCATTCCTGACTTCGCTGCCTTCGGCCTGCTCTTGAGGAGCAGGGTTAGTCCGCGTGTTGACCATCCTAGGTAAACAAGACAATGATTTAGTCAGGATGATAAAATTCCGACATAGGATACAGAATGTAAGGAATAACTCGGAATGCAAGATGATCATCCGTATGACATGGTAGATACAGAAACTGCTTCTTTATTCCATCGTCATACACACCATACAGGGTTTAGTACAAGACCAAACAAGGTACTATTACGGTGAGAAGAGGATTACATCTCATCGGAGGCATTCCAAGCTCCTATACATTATTTTTCTACACCTCCGGAAGGCGATACAAACTAGATCATATCCCACGAGTCACGCAGGACGATAGACGACACAGCTAACACGAACTAGTGATACTACCACTAACTCAGACCGATCTGTAGTAGTCCTCGTAGAAGTCACCTCCATAGCCTGGAAGCTCAACATGATCATCCGGAAACAGACGATCTCGCGGAGCTTGTGGACCATAGGGGCTAGGATGAGGTCTTGGACCAACAGACGGTGGCCTGCGGGGACCGCGAGGTGGGGTGATGCCTCCTACATCACGCCAACCCATCACGTCTGGCAAAGCAGATCTCATAGGATAGAGATCGCGCATATCCGAATATCCAGCTTGCACCGCCGGTGCAAACCGAGTCAATGTGGCCCAGTGGTCAGCACGGGTATTGAAGAGCTCTAACCTCAAGGCCCGATTTTCACAGTCCTTATCCTCGAGCATCTCAGCAGTGGTGCGAGTCCGTGAATCCTCCTGGGTGGGGTCAGCATAGATAGCCTGGAGATACCCTTGTGCTCCCGGAAGTGATCCTGGCATATACCGGAAATGAGAGTCCCGAAATAGACCAGATCTGACTCGCATGATGGTCATCATAGAGTAGGCGGCGTCCTGCACAGCCATCTCAATAGTAACCCCGAGTCCATAGGAGCAGTGAAGGGGCTCGGTGGACCCAGGATAAGATGGAAATATCCTGACAGTGCAGAGATACTGGCTTTGATTAAAGTCTCGGAATTGCTCTTCGACCGTGTACTCAGGATACCCACGGTATCCAGCCTCAGTCATTACCCTGACCAACATGGCAGTATGGCCGGGTACATCTAGGCATCGAGTCAGGCGAACCACTTGATTAAGGTCGTGAGTGGCCATCTGAAAGCACAATCATAATGCAAAGGCATTAGAATTTCTAGCAAAATTTCGGCAGCATAACAGCTGTAAATGCTCAAGAAGGATTTTGAGACATTTGACAAAGGATTTCATACACACTCAACATCATCATATCAAAGTTCTGAATCCATCCTAACAACATAACGTGGTAGAAGAACTGAACTAGGCTTGTATCCATCAAACCTATAAGGTACTACTGATAAGTAACGCGTGATCCTGATAGAGAGAATAGATCCTAATTCCTTAACCCCCGGTGGAAGAATAGACTGACTCAGATCAGAATGTCATAAGATAAAGGAGTAAAAAGAGCCTTACGTTCCAACCCACAAACAATTCCCCTACATATAACTAAAGAATTTCTAGACTCAACATCGACCAGTTTGGCTTGGAGAACCTACAGGCAGTCCGGCTCTGATACCAACGTTGTCAGGACCCCGACTCGATGTCACATCGATCTAGCTTTTAACACCTCATATCACTTTGCGGCCTCACGCACGGTATCCCCACGGGTGTCGCCTTACCTTTGCCCGGGACCGTTTGCGCCTTTTGGCTCACGTATATGATAGTGTCGCTAGCATCCATATGATAAAGAGCCCGGGCTGACATGACTAGTCGTAAACCCAAAGTGGCACAGACTTACAGGGACAGGCATCCATGACCCAGCAATGAACGTGTCGGTCATCAGCAAGTGGGTCCGGGCTATAGCACTGGGCTAGCAGGACTCCGGTAAACCGGGCTGTAGCGGGCTAACAAGACTCCGGTACTCAATGCGTGACATTTCCCCGAAGGGACAGACACAGGAACGAAGAAGGACACATGCCGGCCAGCCTAAGTGTTCCCGAGCAGTAGCAAGCTACCATGGCTCAGTGGTAACACTAGGAGACATTTCCCGGTAAGAGAGGCTATTAAGGATAAACAACTAGATAGTCAGATCCCACACATACCAAGCATTTCAAACATAAACACAATATGCCCGATATGTGCAAATACAACAAGGCATCACAACATGACTCTATGACACAAGTACTTTATTTAAGGCTCAGAGAGCCATACATAACATACACAAAGGTACGGGTCACACGACCCAGCATTCAAGTCATACAGTCATACAAACCAGCAGTGGAAGTAACTTGTCTGAGTACAGACAACTAGTAAAATAAAAGAGGCTTGGAAAGCCTAGCTATACTACGAGGTCCTTCACAAGCTCAGGATCACCACCTGGGCCTTAGCCTACTCATTGATATCAACGTCTACGTAGAACCCATCAGAAGGGGTTGCAGCGTCTTCTGTAAAAAATGTAAATTATAGCAACATGAGTACAAAGGTACTCAGCAAGACTTACATCAGATCCTACATACATGCATATTATCAAGAAGGGTTGGTGGAGTTGTTGCAGCAAGCCAGCTTTGACTCTTGGCTAGGCTAACCTACGAGACTCCAACTCGAAATGGTTTTGCGCACACAAGTCCACTACTCACCAATTCAATACACTACCGAGGATCCACCTCCGTCTTCCTACGGAAGAGCCATCCTCGGCACTCACCCTTATCTTGAGGTTTTTAGTAGTTTCCATTTACTTGTCTATGAACTGTATAGGCAACCAAGTAGTCCTTTACCGCGGACGCGGCTATTCGAATAGATCATGATAACCCTGCAGGGGTGTACTTCTTCATACATGCTCTCACCACTTACCTTCGTTTACACGACATGTACTCGGCAACCTTCAAGCGGAAGCCCAACGTGGGTGTCGGCCACGACCTACCTAACCACCTAAGCCTCCAGTCCAGGTTTATCGCCTATCCAGGTTCCATCCACAGGGAGTCCGGCCGAGGTTTCCCATACGGCCCCGAACGATGTGAACAGGGTTCCCGAGATACCTAACGGGTATTCGGTACACCCGGCCACGTACCTACTGCATCACAGCCCACCCCTACGGTCAGCGCTGTCCACGGCCTCTAGTAGGCTACAAACACCAGAAACTACTTGCAACTCCTGGACGGAGAACTAGGGTGAATAAGAAGCCGAGAGGGTCCATTGGTTTCGGGCCCAATGCATGGTAGTAGCTGATTCTTAAATCACACATACAGATCTCAGTGCTTAAGGTCGGCTTCAATGAAACAACCCACCATGTACTCCTACATGGCCTCTCATCGATACCTTTACCAAATCGTGTTCACCACACCACTCTTATTACCGACATAATCATTTCACTCTATCCCATCACCCAGATGAACCAGACCTGACACGACTCTAAGCATAGCAGGCATAGCAAGGTAGGAACAACACATACATATGGCTCAATCAACTCCTACACATGCTAGTGGGTTTTATCTAGTTACTGTGGCAATGACAGGTCATGCAGAGGAAGTGGGTTCAACTACCATAGCACACAGCAGTTTGAAACGCGTTGTCTTAATGCAGTAAAAGAGAGCAGGAGCGAGAACATGGGATTGTATCGATATGATCAAATGGTTGGTTGCTTGCCTGATGGTTCGATGCACTGATACGGTTCTTCGTTAGGGTAATCACGATACTCCTCGGAGGCAGATCCTGCCGCAAAGAACACCGATACACAACCATCACCAAACAATGTGCAACAATATGATGTATGCATGAAACCTAGCAATATGAGTGTGTTGGGCTAATGCAGCTAAGACCAGAAGGGTTTGAACCAATTTGAATCAAAGATTCAAATTTCAAACTCAAACATGGCCCTTTAAAGTGTTTTTCCTTGTTCTGCATTAAACATCAAGTTAACTTGTTTAATCATGCATGAAAATAGTACAGATGGATAGATTGGATTTTTCTGATCATTTTTCATATATAATTTGTCTGATTTGGAGTTACAGAATAAAAGTTATGAATTTTTGAAGTTTAAACTATATTCTGGAATTTCCTATATTAGATTAATTCCAGAAAATCAATTATTGCGTCAGCCTGACGTCAGTGTGACATCAGCAGGTCAACGGAACACGTCCGGGTCAAACCTGACAGTGGGTGTCGCATGTCAGGGTGATTAAATTAATTAAAGTTTAATTAAAACTAAACCTGTTTAATTAACAGGGCTGGGCCCCACCTGTCATGGACTCAGGGGAGTCAACCAGAGCCCACCCGTGGTCAAACCCGGGTCGGCTGCACCGGCGTTTAGCCGCCGGCGAGCCCGACGCGGCGGCGGAAGTGGTTTTGGCCGTTTCGGCCACCAAATGGGTCGCGGAGACCACCGGAGTGGAGCTGAGGACAAGCCGCAGCTATTGGTGGAGTCCGTTGGAGTATGGGTGGCCGGAGTTGGCGCCGGCGACGACTTTGGCGGCCACCGGGGTTCGGCCGAAGACGAACTTGACGCTAGAGGGGTCGGTGAGGCTCGGGGAGTGGCTAGCTAGGTGCTAAGTGACACGGTGAGCATGATGGACACCGGGGAGTGGCCGGAGGATGACCGGGAGCACGTCGGCGACGAGCTCCACGGCGGTGGGTGCGGTTGAGCTCCGGGAGGTTGCTACACGGCTCGGGAGCAAGAACGGAAGGAAGGGGAAGATGGCTAAGCTCACAGTGAGTGCGACGAAGCCCTTGGTGTGGCCGGAGATGGACCGGAGCGACGACGGTGTTGAAGGGGATCTCCGGCGACGGCGGTTCGGGCGAGGTCGTTGTGGTGGACTCGGGCGTTGCGAGCGCTCGGGGCTCGGCTTGCTCGATGGAGTGGACAGCGGCGGAGCTCCTGGACATGATGAGAGGACGCACGGGCGGCGGGGAGCACGGCTACGACGAAGGCACGGCGATGGTGGCGTCGGTCATGGCG
>NC_057801.1:298121772-298123435 GCF_018294505.1 Triticum aestivum
GGCGTTGCGAGCGCTCGGGGCTCGGCTTGCTCGATGGAGTGGACAGCGGCGGAGCTCCTGGACACGATGAGAGGACGCACGGGCGGCGGGGAGCACGGCTACGACGAAGGCACGGCGATGGTGGCGTCGGTCATGGCGGGGGAGCGCGAGGGGGAGGAGCTGGAGAGGAGAGGGGGTGTCTGGGGGGTTCGGGGGAGCGAGGGAGGCCGGTCCACGACGTCACCGGGCGCGGGGAGCGGCGAGGCGGCGAGCAGGTGCGTGGCGCGCGCTGCGGTCGCCGTCGGGCACCTGCCTGCCTGCCTGGCCGGCAAGCAGCTCGCTGGAGCGACGCTGGGCTGGGCCGGCAGGTGGGCCGGGAGCAGGCGCCAGGTAAGTTTTTTCCATTTCTTTCTGTTTTCTGTTTTTTTTAATACTTCTGCAACTTTGTTGAATTAAATAAAATACTTAGGCTACTCCTAAAATTACCAAACTACTCCTGGTCCATAGTTGGATTATTTCCAACATGAAACATTTTAGTTTGGAGATATTTGAGCATTTAAATATTTTATATAATTTTAAATGCCCAAATTCAAATATTTATGATTTAATTCAAAAACCCTAAGCTGGCCTAGGAAAATGTGCACCACTTTTGGCAGAGGTTCTGAACCAAGACAAAAATGATGGGCATTTTAGAAGGGCATTTCAGGTTCATTGAAAAAGTTTTTAGTAAACCCTAATTGGTTTCAGAGGGGACTGGGGGTTCTGTCATCCCCATTTCAGGTTTCTGATGAAAGAGTAAACATGATGCAACACTCTAATGCATGGCTAACTAGGATGTGACAGCTTATCTCCCAAGCGTCACAATCAATGGCGCGGTTGGGTTAGCCACGTCCGTATTGATGGGAATCCCGGAATAAGGGGAACATGATCTCTGCTTCGACAAGACGTGCCAAGGAAACCGCCTCGCTAAGCGCGCTGAGGTGATACAATAAAAACAATTCGAGTAAAGGCTTGGTAATGGTGTGGCGTCACACCACAAAATACGTCAGCAGATTGAACTTGTGTAATATTATTCTCTCTACGGTGGTACGTGGAATTTATTTTTGCAGAGCCGGACACTATCCTGGTGTTCACAATCTTCTATAAATTATTCGGAGGAAGAACCCGCCTTGCAATGCCGAAGACAACATGCGCGCCGAACTTGTCGTCATTGAAGCCTGGTTCAGGGGCTACTGAGGGAGTTCCGGACTAGGGGGTGTCCGGATAGCCGAACTATCGTGATCGGCCGGACTCCAAGACTATGAAGATACAAGATTGAAGACTTCGTCCCGTGTCCGGATGGGACTTTCCTTGGCGTGGAAGGCAAGCTTGGCGATACGGATATGTAGATCTCCTACCATTGTAACCGACTTTGTGTAACCCTAGCCCTCTCCGGTGTCTATATAAACCGGATGGCTTTAGTCCATAGGACGAACAACAATCATACCATAGGCTAGCTTCTAGGGTTTAGCCTCCTTGATCTCGTGGTAGATCCACTCTTGTAACACACATCATCAATATTAATCAAGCAGGACGTAGGGTTTTACCTCCATCAAGAGGGCCCGAACCTGGGTAAAACATCGTGTCCCTTGTCTCCTGTTACCATCCACCTAGACGCACAGTTCGGGACCCCCTACCCGAGATC